>NC_053490.1:166296653-166344153 GCF_905171775.1 Rana temporaria
ATCAACCCCCTTTATTTTCTGAAAGGAGACAATGGGTGGCTTATTTAAGAAAAAATAAATAAAAAACATACTAATAGGCAGATTCAGAGCGAGTTACGCCGGGGTATCAGTAGATACGCTGTTGTAACTTTAAATCTGCGCCGTCGTAAATTTAAGCGTATTCTGGAAACCAGATACACTTAAGTTAGGCTAAGATACGAGCGGCGTAAGTCTTCCACGCCGTCGTATCTTAGGGTGCAATTTTTCCGCTGGCTGCTAGGTGGCGCTTCTGTTGAGTTTGGCGTAGAATATGTAAATCACTAGATACGCCGATTCACGAACGTACGTGCGCCCGTCGCAGTAAAGATACGCCGTTTCCATAAGAGATATGCCGCGTAAAGATAAAGCTGCCTCTAGTTGTCCTAGTCAATGTTAAGTATGGCCGTCGTTCCAGCGTCAAAATTTGAAAATGTTATGTCATTTGCGTAAGTCGTCCGTGAATGGGGCTGGACGTAATTTACGTTCACGTCGAAACCAATACGTCCTTGCGGTGTACTTTGGAGCAATGCACACTGGGATATGTACACGGACGGCGCATGCGTCAATCACCTCGGGTCACCAATAATTTACATAAAACACGCCCCCCTCATCCTCATTTGAATTAGGTGGGCTTACGCCGGCCACATTTACGCTACGCCACCGTAAGTTAGGAGGCAAGTGCTTTGTGAATACAGCACTTGCCTCTCTGACTTACGGCTCGTAGCGTAAATACGATACGCTACGCCACCGGAAAGATGCACCGCCGTACCTGAATCTAGGTATAAATGTTTTATTCTATCGGGAAATATATATATTTTTTAAATCTAATATGGAGTGATCCTTCTGTGGCCCGAGGGATACAAGGTACTTCTTTTTTTCTATATGGTTAAAACCTAAGACCAGTCTTTTTACATCAAGTTTAATTCTTACAGCAATCAAAAATTTTAAGTTAACCTTTTAAAACAAAATCAACTGATACTTTTGCAAGTAATAATATATAATTTAAAACAATACAGACCAAATTCCCTTTTTTCCTACCTGGAAGTAGGAAGCTAGGTTTAAAGTTCTGAAAATACTTTTAACTCTTGCTGTGTGGCCATTTTATTTAAAGCATGGGTAGAATTTTAAACAAACTAACCTTTCTCCATATGTATCCTTTTTGCCTCATGCCCAGCTTCATGACCGGCAAGATCACCTTCTTTTGGACCCGGTATAATATTTGGAGACAATCCCATCAACATCTGGTTCATTGACAAGCCATTTTGATGGACAGCTTATGAAAAGAATGAAACATTCTTGATAGTTTGTATTTCTACATATTATCATGGGTAACAATAAATAGATTTTCTATACTAAACAGAGTTTTTCACAACATTTTTTGATAAAAGAGTAAAACAGAAAATGTGACACGTCATGCTCACTTTGGCATCATGTATAAAGTGTCTGACTGAAGAATAGATAATGTATACCCTTCTAGCACACAATCAATATCTCCCTTAAATGCTCTAATCTGCCCTAGCAACATATAAAGTGCTTGGTTGCTAAGAGGGAAAGAGGGATTTATTTTCCGGTAAATCAATAGGAGATATAAAGCACCAAAATAGTATACAATACTGGCTTGTGCACTCACTGCAGAGTCATGTTGGAACATGAGGGGGCCATCCCCAAACTGTTCCCACAAAGCTGGGAGCATAAAATTGTCCACAGTGTCTTGGTATGCTGACACCTTAAGAGCCCTTTCACACTGGAAACGCCTATATCGGAGCGTTAAAATAGCGCGATTTACAACAATTTTACTTTTTTTTTACCATGATTTTACTGCGTTTTTACAGCGTTTTCAATTCATTTCAATGGAGGGGGCGTTTTTGGAGTGTTTTTGGAGCGTTTTAATAGCGATATTTTTACCATGAAAACGCGGCAAAAACGTACCAGTGTGAAAGGGCTCTTAGAGTTCCCTTCACTGGAATTAAGGGGCCAAGTCCAACACCTGAAAAACAACCCCACAATATAACCCCCACAATATAACCCCCCCAATCCACCAAATGATTTGGACCAGTGCACAAAGCAAGGTAAGTAAAGACATGGAAGAATGAATTTGGGGTAGAGGAACTTGACTGGCCTGCACAGAGTTCTGACCTCAACCGGATAGCACACCTCTGGGATGAATTAGAGCATTCATCAAGGCCTTCTTGTCCATATCAGTGCCTGACCTCACAAATGCACTTCTGGAAGAACAAACATTCCCATAGACACACTTTTAAACATGGTGGACAGGCTTTCCAGACGAGTTGAAATTGTTATAGTTGCAAAGGGTGGGCCAACTCAATATTGAACCCTAGGGACTAAGACTGGGATGACATTAAAGTTCATGTACGTGTTAAGGCAGGTATCCCAATACTTTTGGGTAATATAGTGTGGATAAAGGGAAACCAGTTATTTTATCTATGGTATCTCTTAAATTGTAAAATAGGCCATGCATACACTGCACTCAGCTTTAATTTTAACCATCTGCCAAATAGTGCATACTGCAAAATAATAATAATAGCTTCTATATCTACAAAAAAATAGGACAGGCAAAAGATAAAGCACTAAATATGTGGACCTACAGTATAATAGCTTACTTGATTGTGCACTTATATTTTTTAATCTTAATTATAACTTAAATCTTCTCACACATAATTGGATATTCATAATACACACAAGTTCACTTTATCTACTCACATTCACTTTGCTAAGTGAAAAACCTATATTCCTTTTAGTAAATCAACCCCACTGTGTGGTTTACTGACATGCAGTTTTAAGTTGTATGTGAGTAAACTATTAGGATACTAAAAGGTAAAATGTTGTTTTTAATGTTGTTTTGAATGATGAAATATAGAACATACGTATTCTGTCTGAGGAACTTTCAGTCCTTGCTGGGGAGCTAGAAACACTGCTACTTCTGTGGGATGAAGGGTGACTTCCAGGTCTTCGCCCATCTTCAAGGGAAGGTGCAGGGGAAGGACTATCTGGAACTCGTTCCTGTTGGAAACAGTAACAAACGAAACAACAATTCAGTTGTGTACAGGAAAACAGCAAACAATATGTCAATAGCAGATAAGCAAAATAAAACAACAAATACACTATACAAATTACCAGCATATATATCCTTAGATTGCTGAACAGGTGAAAAAAATGGCAGTATTTGTATTATTTCTTGTTTAATACAAGCTTCATTATTGTATCATTTGTAGGCAAATGTTTTACTTTGTGGGGTCATTGTAGTATTGGTACTATGTATAGTAGGAAAGCAGGTGCATTGCCTTATGCACCGGTCCAGTCAAGCATCATACTGTACAAAGTTCTGCTGAAGACTGTATTCTGCTTACATTGTGTTTTATTTTCTAAGTTCAAGCAACAGTGCACATAAGCTTCTTTAAGATCTCAGAGACAAGGTCAAGCAATGCAGATACACTTTTACAATCCAGTGAACTGTTTCACTGCTGCAGTTGTGCTTTGGATACAACTAAGTGAACACATATTTCACACAAAAAAGTACCCATGTTCAAGCAAGCTAAAGATAAGTAATAATAATAAGAATAATAAGAATAATAATGTAATTGTGGAAATAATAGATAATGTGGTGGTAAACTGTGCCAAACTAAACAATCTCCCACGCCAAACACCCATTACTTTATAGGTAGGAGATGTCTTTGCAAGTGTATATTTTTCCTTTTCTAGTTTCAGGCAAAAATAGCATGCTCAAAGCAGACCCTTAGGTTATGAGAGGTAAATAGCCTTTAACCACCTTAGCTCTGATTTTACCCCTTCATAACCAAGCCATTTTTTGCAATTTAGCACTGCACTACTTTAACCTCCATAGCGGTAATCCCGAGTGTGGCTCGGGGTGAATTTTCATTACCAAAAGCGGTAACCCCGAGCCACACTCTGGATTGCATCGCAGGATCCAGGCAAAGTTACTTCTCTTGTCCCCAGGATCCTGCAATGTCCTCCCACTGTGTGTGTGGGCTGTGTCTTTCGTTCAATCTATCACTGTGCCAGGCTCTGTTCCCTTCGAGCACCGTGACGCATCAGGACACTTTAAAAAAAAATCTGATATTTACCAAAACATATTCAAGCTATAGTTATATAATGAATATGGGCTGAAAGTGCACACTCTCAGGTTTAATTTGAGGTTACGCACATGCAAATCGGAGGAAGGATTTAGGAACGACAGCTCTTAAGAATAGCCACTCCCCCTATTTAAGGGACCAAAAGTAATTGGACAATTGAATCAAAAGCTGTTTCATGGCTAGGGGTGGGCTACTCCTTCATTATTTCTTCATTAATAAGGCAGATAGAAGGTCTGGAGTTGATTCTAAGTGTGGTATTTGCATTTGGAATCTATTGCTATGAACCTACATCATGGACTCAAAGGTGCTGTCCATGCGAGTGAAACAGACCATTGTAAGGCTTCACAAAAGAAACAAATCCATCAGAAAGATAACAGCAACATTAGGAGTGGCACAATCAACAGTTTGGTACATTCTGAGGAAAGAAGAAAGCACTGGTGAGCTCAGCTACATAAGAAGACCTGGATGTCCACAGAAGACAACAGTGGTGGATGATCACAGGATCCTCTCTATGGTAAAGAAAAACCCATTCACAACATCCAGACAAGTGAAGGACACTCTCAAGGAGGTGGGCGTATCATTGTCAAAGTCTACAATCAAGAGAAGGCTTTATAAGAGCAAATAGAGAGGATTCACCACAAGGTGCAAACCATTCATAAGCCTTAAGAATAGAAAAGCAATATTAGACTTTGCCAAAAAAATCTAAAAAAGTCAAATCAGTTCTGGAAAAGCATTCTTTGGGCGGATGAAACTAAGATTAATCTGTACCAGAATGACGGGAGGAATGGGAGAAGGTTTTAAACAGATCATGATCCAAAGCACACAACATCATCTGTAAAACGTGGTGGAGGCAGTGTGATGGCATTGGCATGCATGGCTTCCAGTGGCACTGGGTAATTGGTGTTTATTGATGATGTTACAGTAGACAGAAGCAGCCATATGAATTTTGCAGTGTTTAGAGATATACTGTCAGCCCAGATTCATTCAAATGCAGAAAAGTTGTTTAGACGGCACTTCACAGTACAGATGGATAATGATCCAAAACATACAGCAAAAGCAACCCAGGAGCTTCTGAAGGAAAATACGTGGCATATTCCGCAATGGCTGAGTCAATCACCTGATCTCAACCCAATTAAGCATGCATTTCACTTGCTGAAGGCAAAACTAAAGGCAGAAAGACCCACAAACAAAGAACACCTGAAGACAGCTGCAGTTAGTGCCTGGCAAAGCATCAGCAAGGAGGAAACCCAGTCTTTGGTAATGTCCATGGGTTACAGACCTCAGGCAGTCATTGGCATTAAAGGATTCTCAACAAAATATTAAAAAATAATATTTTATTTATGATTATATTAGTTTGCCCAAATGCATTTAAGAAATGGGAGGGGCTGTGTATAAAAATGGTTGCAGTTCCTAAAATGTGTACATGATATTTATGTTCATTCCCTTGAATTAAAGTTGAAAGTCTGCACGTCAAATTAATTTGGATTGTTTCATTTTAATTAAACTGTTATCAAAACTCCCCTTTAAAAAATGTATATGTACAGCCATACTTCATGTACTATTATGCTGTCCCATTTGTCTCTATAGCTTGTGTTTTCAGTACAATCTTGCAATAAAGTCTGCCAATAGAATGGCTACTTTTCCATGCAGGGTCTCTCTGGGGTCACCATAATGTAAGTGCTCCCAGCACAGACTGCAAAGGTTTGGGAGGAGAGATCAGCTAAAGCTCTATTACAGAAAGCAGGCTTGTGCATTATGGGCTGTGCATGAAGTTGCAGGAAACCCCCTGACGGTATTACATCTTATATCCATGTGCATTAGGGGAAGGAGGTTAGGAATCATGGGACTTTTAGTCCCTATGTAAGACACCAACTGATGGTATTAGAGTGGATATGCTTGTATATTATAGGCTGAGTGCAAGGAATTATAGTACATGTAGTCCTAAAGCAGAAAGCCACATGACACAAATGTGAGCATTCCCCTATACAGAAGTTTGAGGAAGTGCCACAAAAATAGTCCTGGCTGTACAAATTTTAAGTGGACGGATGTAATTTTTTGAGAATAATACTGATAAATTTACTGGAAACTGGTAAAAGTATCAAGGAGCTAACGGGAAAATGTTTTAGATAGTGAGGGTTTAATACTAATTAAATATGCAATACTTTTTTTATTTCATTTTATTTATGATAAATCACTGTTCAGTGAACATCCCTTTTCTTCAAATGTCAAGAACAGGGCAGGGATGCCCAAAACATTGTTCATGGATTTTGCAGTGATTTATCATGCCCCACAGGAGGGTGAAGTTAACTTTTTTTTTTTTAAGTTTCAATTTATAATAATATTTTGTGCTACTGAGTGTGAGAGACTAAACATAAAGTAAAGATTAAACTCTCTCTTAGAATTGTATCTATTTTACCTTCAAAATCGCAGTAGCACATAAAAAATATATAAAAAAAATGAAAATATCCCTGCCCATGTCTTCAGCATGTACAATACAGGTCATGGTAATCATACACAGAGTGATTCATGACTGTCAGGATCTACTATTCAAGCCTGTTACAGCTCCTCTGCCATTCAACCATCTCATATATCTAAACATTCTATTACAAAAGGACATCTAATGCTCATCTCATTTCAGAAAGGGCAGATTCAAAAAAAAAATCTCTCAGCATGAGGCCAAGGCAGCTACATAATACATCCCATAAAATCATGTATAGTCCTCAAAATGTAATTTCAGGAAAGTTGACCTAAGGTATTGCTTTCTTAGTATAATTTTAAAGCTATTTATAATCATTATAATCTGAATAGTATTTTCTGTTTCTAAAAAAAGTGAACTTTTTATTCAGCATTTTCATGTAAGCAACCTTTGCACAATTTTATAAGCATACACAATGCTCTAGAGTACAACAACCCCCCTTTTAAACAGCATAAAACAGGTGAATCTAATAAACGCATAGAGGGAATTCATGAAATATATGGCTCAATGTAAGTAAGACACAACTGCCAGACAGATAAGTAACATTTGCTAGTTCAGCTCATTTGCTGCGTAGACACATAACCTAGAGACTCTGTAAAGTGTCTAGATTAACAA
This sequence comes from Rana temporaria, assembly GCF_905171775.1. Classification (NCBI taxonomy): domain Eukaryota; kingdom Metazoa; phylum Chordata; class Amphibia; order Anura; family Ranidae; genus Rana; species Rana temporaria. Next base: position 166,303,875 of record NC_053490.1, read on the forward strand.
TCAGTAAATATGTCCAAGTAGACAAGCTTCCATCCAACTTGGAATATAGGGCAGATTGTGTTTTTCTTCTTTTGTCTACCCAATAACTGTACTAAGTATTTGTAAATTACTAATCCCAAGCTGTTATAGCAATTATTTCTATGGACAGTAAATGTTATTATGGGACTCTTAAGTGTGAAATAGAATTTTTCAAATTTATACAAGCAGGATTTTGGTTTTAGATGTGCTAAAATTTTAGTGTTGAATGAAATTATATATTGCTTGGAATTATAGAATTTTTAATAGCCTACATATTTTATAAAGTTTTTTTTGTTTTTGTTTACAAACTGTTTGTTGAAAAGTATTAAAAAAACATAGCCATCAAGACATACAGAAAACTGTACAAAACAGTAGGTAAAGATAAACAGAAAGGTATCAATGGCATTAAAGCAAATATAAACCAAACAATAGAAAACTAAAGAGGGGGGGAAAAACAAGCCATATTACTAAATGGCTGTAATACAGAAGTACAAAACATATACCTTATGTATGCTTTATAGGAAATGTTACAAAACAAAAAAGAGGTAACATTGTAAATCCTATGAGAATTGGCTACGTACAGATGATCAATTTTGTATGGAAGTGCTGCATTGAGTTACAGTGCCTTGAAAAAGTATTCATACCCCTTGACATTTTCCACATTTTGTCATGTTACAGGCAAAACCATATTTTTTTTTTGGGGGGGGGGGGGGGTTTATGTGATAGACCAACAAGTGGCACATAACCGTGAAGTGGAGGGAAAATTATAAATGGTTTTAATTTTTTTTTTTACAAATAAATATGTGAAAAGTGTGGCATGCATTTGTATTCAGCCCCCCTCAGTCAGTACTTTGTGGAACCACCTTTTGCTGCAATTACAGGTGCAGGTCTTTTTGGTTATGTCTCTACCAGCTTTGCACATCTAGAGAGTGAAATTTTGTCCATTCTTATTTGCAAAATAGCTCAAACTTTTCAAGTCTTGCCACGGATTCTTAATTGGATTTAGGCCCTTTATTGGGCCATTCTAACACATGAATATACTTTGATCTAAACCATTCTATTGTAGCTCTGGCTGTATGTTTAGGGTCATTGTCCGGCTGAAAGGTGAACCTCTGCCACTGTCTCAAGTCTTTTGCAGACTCTAACAGGTTTTCTTCTAAGATTGCCCTGTATTTGGCTCCATCCATCTTCCCATTAACTCTGTCCAGCTTCCCTGTCCCTGCTGAAGAAACGCATCCCCACAACATGATGGTGTCACCACCATGTTTCCCAGTGGGGATGGTGTGTTCAGGGTGATATACAGTGTTAGTTTTCCACCACACATAGCGTTTTCCTTTTAGGCCAAAAAGTTTAATTTTGGTCTCATCTGACCAGAGCACCCTCTTCCACATGTTTGCTGTGTCCCCCACATGGATTCTCACAAACATCAAACAGGACTTCTTATGGTTCTCTTTCAACAATGGCTTTCTTCTTGCCACTCTTCCATAAAGGCCAGATTTGTGGAGTGCACAAGTTGTCCTGTGGACAGATTCTCCCACCTGAGCTGTGGATCTCTGCAGCTCCTCCAGAGTTACCATGGGCCTCTCGGCTGCTTCCCTGATTGTTTAACCTCTCCTAAATGATTTAACTTGACAGCTAGATTCCAACATTTAAAAACATTCATTTAGCCCACGTTTACATGTCGTTTTTATGCCCTGTTTGTGTCTAGGAGCATTTAAAAAAAATATATATATAATTATTTTTGTTAAAATGACAGATAAAATTGAGTACTGTCCGTGATACTTTTTTTTGTTATTATGTACTAACATATAATTTTTCATGGACGAGCTTTCGGGGTATGTCCCCTTCCTCAAGGTCCAAGCAATACTCAACCTTGAAGAAGGGGACACACCCCGAAAGCTTGTCAATGAAAAATTATATGTTAGTGCCAATAAAAAAAGTATCACGGACAGTACTTAACCTGCCTGGCGGTGTTCCCGAGTCTGACTCGGGGTTAGATTTTCCTGCTGCGAGCGGTAACCCCGAGTCAGACTCGGGCTTGCCTCGCTAGATCCACAGGCAAAGTTACTTACCTTGTCCCTGGATCCAGCGATGCCACCGCGCTGTGTGAGCGAGCGGGACCCTGCTTGATTCACACAGTGCCTCCGTGTGACGCCGATCTCCGTTCCCTGCGACGTTACGACGCACGGGGACGGAGAACGGCGCCAAATTCAAAAAAGTAAACAAACACTTTACATACAGTATACTGTAATCTTATAGATTACAGTACTGTATGTAAAAAAAACACACCCCCCTTGTCCCTAGTGGTCTGTCCTGTGTCATGCATGTAATTTTATATAATAAAAACGTTTCTTTCTCCCTGCAAACTGTAGATTGTCCATAGCAACCAAAAGTGTCCCTTTATGTCAAAAATAGTTTTAGATCAGCTAAAAAACAGCGATAATAAATTATAATCACTTGCAGAATTGTGCGATAGCGATTTGTGGGGAAATTCGTCATAAAAAAAAAAAAATAATGACAGCAACAATTCTGCAACTGAGCAAATTTCAGTGATTTTGATTTGATTACATTATTGAATAATTTTTATTATAATTATATTATTATTTGTTATAATTATTTATAATTATTTATTATATTATAATTTATAATTTTGTTTTTAAAAAAATGTCATACCCGGGATGCCTATTAGAAGCTTGTTTGGTCAGATTTAAGTGAGTTATTTCTAAAAATTACAGACCTACAGTATAAAACGCCAAATTTCCTTGCAAATAATGGTACCGCTTTCAGCATGTTTTTTCTGAAAGAATCATACCGCCAGGGAGGTTAATTTTCTCTGTCACAATTGCACTAATACGGCTACAATCACCTCAGATTTGTTAAAATGAAAAACATCTGTACACGAAACGCTGTTAAATGCGAGTTACCGTGTTTAGCAGTGTTTAACAGCTGTTACAGGCATTTGGTGTTTCAAATGCCTCAGAACATCGGTCCCCATAAATGACCTTGTGTACATGTACTGATAAGATAACATAGAGGAGAGTTCAGGGGCAGCTGAAAAAATGCCCAACTGCTCCTAAACGTCCGTTTACCAGCAGCAGTGTACAGGATGCCTTACAATTCTTCTTACAATCAAAAGTACCAAAACCTTTTTACATACAGTATTTTAATATATCATATCATTAGAAAGTACAGGAAAATATCTGTTCATAATACATCTAACTACATTAAACGCCAAAGAAAATATTGTTACAACAACCCTTTTCGGGCATCCTTATGTTTAGAGGCAAAAAGAAAAAACTTTGTTTAAACAAAATCTTCAGTCTCTTTTGAAGACAGACAACAGTAGAATCATTTCTTCTAAAACAAACAAAGTAGGTAAATAATATATATTCCTATAACTGCATATAATGGAGAAACACATATTGCTTAAAGGAGTAGATTTACAGTTGAAAGTTTTCTGTGGCTACAATTCTCTTTGTGGGAGTAGATACATACAATTCTATGTTTTTTTCTTGCTTCTGGCCGTAAAGGAGAGTCCCACTTAGCCATACACCTTTCCTTCCATTTTATATATGGTCTTAGTTGTCCCTCATCAAGCAGAATTGCACTGGCACCCATAGAGTAAGAAAATATGGCATCACTGCCACTGTCCTGTGGATGGGAAAAGTGACACAACCAATGCATTATTAAGACATCCTTATTTTGGACTTACCAAACATGGCTGCTTGCTGATGCAATACTGCACAACATGTGCTGCCACCATCAATTTAAAGAAATTTGTCAGTCACACCATATTTTCATTGTCTATGGATGTGCTATGCCTGGCAGGAACAGGTTTAATACAAAAGACATGGAAGAGAAATATAGTTGAGCAAGACCTGGGGATGGAGATACACAATATTGCCAAAAGTATTGGGACTATTGCCTTTATTACGCACACAAACTTCAATGGAATCCCAGTCTTAGTCCCTAGGGTTCAATATTAAGTTGGCCCAACCTTTGCAGCTACAGTATAACAGCTTCAATTCTTTTGAGATGGCTGTCCACAAGGTTTAGGTGTGTGTCTATGGGAATGTTTGAACATTCTTCCAGAAGGGCAATTGGTGAGGTCAGGCACTAAACTTGAACGAATAGGCCTGATTCGCAGTCTCAGCTCTAAATAACCCCAAAGGTGTTCAATCGTGTTAAGGTAAAGACTATATGCAGGCCAGTAAAGTTCCTCCACCCCAAACTCACTCTTCCATGCCTTTATGGACCTTGTTTGTGCACTGGTGCACAGTCATGTTGGAACAGGAAGGGGCCAGCCACAAACTGTTCCCACAAATTTGGACAAAATTGTCCAAAATGTCTTGGTATGCTGATGCTGAAAAACAACCCCACGCCATAATCCCCCCTCCACCAAATGATTTGGACCAGTGCACAAAGCAAGGTCCATAAAGACATGGATGAGCGAGTTTGGGGTGGAGGAACTTGACTGGCTTGACCTCAACACAATAGAACACCTTTGGGATAAATTAGAGCAGAGACGGCGAGCCAGGCCTTCTCATCCAACATCAGTGCCTGACCTCACAAGCTGGTATAGCTGCACGGCTAACTCAATATTGAACCCTACGGACTAAGACTGGTATGCCATTAAAGTTCATGTTCGTGTGAAGGCAGGCATCCCAATACTTTTGGCAATATAGTGTACATTTGTCTCTTCTTTTGTGTTGTGTATAGGCAGAGGGGATCTAGCAGGTACCATGTTGGTGGGGAACTTTAGATATGCAATACAGTGAACTTTTGCACACTACCAAGGGACCCTTCTTTTAGTGAATTTCGACCTAAGCCTTAATCTAGTCATGGATATTGTATTGAGTTTGTGCTGACACCATCTTAACTTAGGACAAAAAGGTTAATTTTGCCATACAGTTGTGAGTTTCTTGTTTGTAATATCATACAATGAGTGCAATACTGTTTACATTAGCTTGGCGGTCTTTAAATATCCAGTCATATATAAGCAGAATTTTTAAAAAGAGGATTTCTTCCATAAACAGATCACTGAAGTAAACACAGTATCAACTTATTAACTAAGCTCAATAAACATTCACTTTGTAAAATTATCAATTGCTTCTCCTCTAGTATATCAATCATACTGAGTTCTTTAAAAAAAAGTCTTCAGTTCAGCACAACCAATAGTGATACAATTCTTCAAATATTTAAAAAGTACAGATCTCCACCTGCTGGCTGGAAAGAAGACTTCACAATATTAATATATACTATTTAATAAATTAAAATAAAATCTATCCTGACAATAATACTTAAAGAACATATCTATTAAACCAATATACACTCTTTATTAAGCTTCCTGCAGCAGTCCCAATATAAACGTAACTGTTAATGTTTCTTTTCTTTTTTTTTTTACTTCACTTACAGAGTTATAATATGATAATGACTTTCACTATGCAAAATATTGTCCCTCTTATAGTGGTTGGATATGGAACACACAAAAACACTTCTATAAATTCTGTGGGCTACTGTTTTCACCTTAAATAACAGTAAGGCCTCACGACCGAGAATCTCGTCGTAAATGAAACGTCGTTTTCCTCGACGAGGTTCTTGTCAGGCTTGTAGAGAATCTTGTCAAGCTTTCTTTGCATACACACTGTCAAGACAAAATCTTGTCGTTCTCAAACGCGATGACGTACAACATGTACGACGGCACTATAAAGGGGAAGTTCAATTCCACTGGCACAACCCTTGGGGCTGCTTTTGCTAATCTCATGTTACTGTGTGTTAAGTAAAAGTTTGGTAAGAGACGATTTGCGCTTTTCAGTCTGTTACAGAGTGACGAATGTGCTATCTCCATTACGAACGCTACTTTTACTGCAGGTGCGCTCCCGTCTCATACTTTATTCTGAGCATGCACGGGTTTCTAAGCATACACACAAATGTGTTTCTCGTCGCAAACCAGCCCGACGAGGAACATGACGAGGAAATTGAGACTCCTGACGAGAAAAAAGAGAACATGTTCTCTTTTTTTCTCGTTGAGATCCATGACAGTTTTCTTGACAAAAAAAACATACACACGACTGTTTTTCTTGGCAAAAATGCTCTTGATGGATTTTGCCGAGGAAAACGGTCGTGTGTACGAGGCCTTAGACCCCATACACACGATAGAATCTATCCGCAGATAAATCCCATCCAATGGGTTTCAGCGGATAGATTCTATGGTGTGTACACTCCGGCGGATATTTATCCGCGGATATTTCCGAATTCCAGCAGATAAATATTTGTCGACATGCACAGAATATCTATCTGCTGGAATCGGATCCCACGGATGGATCCGCTCGTCTGTACAGACTCACCGGATCCATCCGTCCAAAGGGATTCCCCGCACGCGTCGTAATGATTTGACGCATGCGTGGAATTCCTTATATGACAGCGTCGCGCCCGTCGCCACGTCATAATCGCGGCGACGGCGCGACACGTCATCGCCAGAGGATTTTGGCGCGGATTTCAATGCGATGGTGTGTACACGCCATCGCATAGAAATCTGCTGAAATCCTCGAGAGGATTTATCCGCGGATACGGTCCGCTGGACCGTATCCGCGGATAAATCCTCTCGTGTGTATGGGGCCTAAGAGTTTAGTGAAAATACATGTTAAGAGGGATTTTTATTTGTGCAGTATAAATATCAAATATTCTATATATGATCCTTCAATTTCCATTTTGATTGAACATTGTGGTTGGCTTTGGAAATACTGTGTGTACGTTTAATTTTTCTGTGTTCCTTTAAAAGATATCTTTTTGGTGTCACTAATGCATTCATCACAAAACTGATGTTGTATAGCCTTTTTTTATATGTATTTTTCTTTCCTAAACAGCAAGGCAAGAAGTCATTACTAGGAGACTGCATTTTCATTTGCCTGAAAGATCCTATAAAAATATATTTACACTGTAATCTGAATTGTGTCTTTGGAGTAGCAAGTTTAGAAGAAGATATATAACTGCTGCAACTGACAAAATATGTTTCTAGCCAAGCAATGTTCACTTGATTTTAGATCTCAGCATTCTAAACTTCCAAAAAAAACAAATATCTTCTTTATTTTTCCAATTTGCAAAAAGTAAATCATACTGTCACTAACTGCATGGCAAAAAGACACACAAAAGATGTGCTGGGGTTTATAAAGGATGATAGTGATAAGGAATAAGCAATAGTAACTGAACTGCATGCTCTAGTCTGAGTTGTTGAAATAAACAGACCAAGGGTGACAAGAATTCAGAAGTTAAAAAAAAAAAGGGTTATGGCATTTGGTGAAGCATTTTGGCATCTGCTGCTGTAAGCTGTGGGATTTAGCAGTCTGCCCGGTTCAGCCCCTTTCCCATTAATCTAGTGTGCTTCTCCCACAGCGTGGCTGCAGCGCAGTGTACCCGTGGTTTTTGTGTGGGTTAGCTGTGATTTTGCCATAGACCTCTATTATGTTCTGCTGTTTTGGTGCACTTTCTGATAGTAGAAGTCTATGACAAAGCGCAGCTAACCCACACAAAAACCATGGGTGCACTGCACTGCACCCACACTGTGCAAGAAGCACACTGGATTAGCATGAAAGGGACCTTAAAGACTAGGTTCACCTTTATTCACTTTGTTTTTTCTAAATTCCAGCTCCCCTATTTCATTAATGTACATATTTTGCAAAAATAAAACAGCTTTTCATAAATTCTTCACAAGCTTACCTCACTTTCTTCATAGCTGTTTAAACACACTGCTCTATTACTTCTGACTTACTTCCTAGACAGACTTTAGGTCATGACACAGGAAGGAGTTGACCAACTGATCTCATTAGCACACATCTTGCATCATCTACCCCCCTTTTTGTGTCATGACCTAATGTCTGTCCAGGAAGTGATGCAGAAGTAATCGAGCAGTATGTTAAAACAGATATGAAGAGAGTTGGGAAAGCCAGTGTAGAATTATTTGAAAGCTGTTTTATTTGAGTAAAATAAGTACATTAATGCTATATTGGTACATAGGGGAGCTGGAATTTAGGGGGGGGGGGAATGTGAACAAAGGTTTACTTAGCCTTTAGCCATTCCTTAATTAGCTTTAGGACAGGGTGTGAAAAATACAGGGTAGGTGGATAAAAGTGCATTATGCAAACTGACTTTATTTTTTCTTCAATCAAGCAAATCATCTTAGTCCAAAAATCTTGAACTTGGCAGATTATGATTTCATTATTATAGCATGTTTTATGTATTCATTTGATTTTACCAAATAACATGTAGTATTCAAATTAACACTGGATATGGAATCATATGCTATATTTTTAACTACTTCAGCCCTGAAATATTTACCCCCTTCATGACCAGGCCATGTTTTGCGATACACCACTGTGTTACTTTAAAGCAGAGTTCCACCATAAAGTGGAACTTCCGCTCATCTGATTCCCCCTCCCCTCTGGTGCCACAATTGGCACCTTTCGGGGGGAGGGAAGATACCTGTCTTTGACAGGTATCCTTTCTCACTTCCGGGAGTCCGGGCACGGCCCGTGACGTCACTGCAGGGCTCCCTCCTCCCCCGGCCACCGGGCCAATAGGAGAGAGGAATGGGGCCTCACGCATGCGCAGAAGGGTTCCCGGCGTGAAGCCGAAAGGCTACACTGCCGAGTCCCCTCACCCGCAATGGTGGCGGCAGCCCACTACAGCTGATGGAAACATCAGCTGCGGTGCCAACATCGCTGGACACCAGGACAGGTAAGTGTCCTATTATTAACTGCAGTATGTGTAGCTGCTGGCTTATAATTTTTTTAGGGCCGGAACACCGTTTTAACTGACAATTGCGCAGTCCTGAAACACTATTCCCATAAAAAACACGTGTCCTTTTTTTTCCCCACAAATAGGGATTTATTTTGCTGGTATTCGATCACCTCTGGGTTGTTGTTGTTTTTTTGCACTATGAACAAAAAAAATAGAAAAAAAAATAAACTATTTTTTTTTTACTTTCTGCTATAAAACATATCCAATAAAAAATTGAATAAATCAAATGTCTTCATAAATTTAGGCATTAATGTTTTCTGCTACATATTTTTGGTAAAACAAAATCCAAATGAGCATATATTGATTGGTTTGCGCAAAAGCATCTACAAACTATGGGATATTTTCTATTTATTTACTTTTTACTAGTAATGGTGGCAATCAGCGACTTATAGCAGAACTGCTATATTTCAGCAGACATTCTGACACCAACTAACACTTTAAACACTTTTTGGGGACCAGTGACACTAATACAGTGATTACTGCTAAAAAATATACACTGTCACTGTACTAATGACACTGGCTGAAATGGGGTTATCATCAAGGGCAATCAAAGGGTTAACTGTGTGCCTAACCAGTGTTTATGTGTACTGTGGAAGGTGCTTTTACTAGGGGATGAGATGGGATTTGTTCCCTGCTGGGCAGAAATGCAAATTCCATCACTTCCCTCCTGTCTGAACGGCAATTTCCCTTGTTTACATCCCCATTCTGTCTCTCTGCGGTGGACATCAAGTCCACCATACCCACCGATTGGCTCCCGCTGTGTGTAAACGTGTGTGCACCCTACCCGGAAGAGTCAGATTACATGTATATATATGATCCGTCGCAAAGGTGCCATCCTGTAGCAGTAAAATTGCTATAGGGCGGACCTTAACTGGTTAACATTAGAAGTTTTAAATCTTAGAGTAAGGAATAGTACAACAATCAAGAGATGCATACATATTTGCAATGTAAATTACCTTAATTACTGAAGTTTCAACCCTGGATGGTGGACTTTGTACTTGTGCGGCTGCAGCCATGCTTGCTATTGTACTGAGGTGATTCATCTGGCTCATTGCCATCGTAACAGAAGCTGGAGGTAGGCTTACAGGGATAAGAGGATGAGGCATCATCATAAATGGAAGTTCCAGACCTGCAAATGTAAATAAATGCCTTTGAGTCTTTAATGCGTATTAACCAATCAAGTTTATTAAAATTACAGTTTTGCTTCAGGATGTCTGTACCACTATGAATATGAGAATATGGAGCCTCAACTTTTCCAGGCAATAGCTAACATAAGAATTGTTACTTTTAAAGAAAGTTTTATATGCAAATGTTTATTTGATAACACAATGTATATTGTAATATATGAATTCAGTAGTATTCTACTATAAAATATACAGAATTTCCAGTTACAATGTTTGAAGTGGAATAAAATATAAATTGTTATACAATAAGTTATTGAAAATAAAAAAATAACATGTTGTACTTCTTGCAGAGGCCATAAAAGTAACAAATTATGTTTAATATTCGAATTTGAAACCTCGATATGATGATGACATTTACTTTTTTTTTCAATCTTTCACATTTTGAAGCAAGATGCAGACAGTGGGGTTAAATATTAATTATATATTTGAAAACATAAAATTCTGTGCTTTTAAACATATTTCACTACATTTTTGTCTTGTCTAATTGGATAATGAGAGCTTACGTCTGCTTGCTTGTTCTAAGCCACAGCCCCGTAGTACCTATTTTTTAAACCTTTTAAGTGTAGTACAATGATACAGAATTCTGAAAAGGACAGTTATCCATGGAAACTGTCTTTTCAGGTTGCAGACATCCACTTAGTCACAATTCATTTTAATCTCTTATTATGAGTTATTGTGATTTGCATTAAAAAAAAAAGAGAAATGCTGAGCAAAGCATTCAACTGGGAAAAAAACAGTCAAAGCATTTATACATTTCCAGTTGTCCTGCTGTCTATTTTCAACATCTTACAAAACAAGCTATGTTAAAACAGGTGGTTTTATTGAACTAACTTTCCACAATGTAATAAACACCGCAGATGGTTATATTTAATTGCCTTTTGAAACAGTGGCTTAAAGTGTAATGTATCCCCTAAAAACAATTTGTATGATCTGTTGTCTAAAGGGTGACCTGTACCACCTGTTCTTCAATAAATACTTCAGCAACTGTTCAATTACAAATAATAATTCCAATACTGCTCATCTCTCACAATAAGTATTTGATTAGAGCACACCTTTTGTTGTCCATGTAACAACATCTGAATCTATATCTAAAGAGACATGGTAAATGATGTACAACTGATTAAATGTTTTACATTGTGACATGGATATGAATGCTTCTTTCACCTAGATGTAAATATTAAATAACAGGGCTAGAATTAAATGATGTGCCCACAAGCTACTTATACCACATATATTAGAGAATGTGCTGCTTCTAACATATTCTATACAATAAATATGATTAACCACTTGCCCTTCAGAAGGTTTTATGAGCAGAGCATTTTCAGCTTTGCTCTACTTTACCTGTCAATTTCGCGATCATGCGACACTGTACGCAAATTTAATTTATATATCTTTTTTTTCACATAAATAGAGCTTTCGTCCTTTGATCACCACTGTTTTAGTTTTATTTTTTATTATATAAACAAAAGAAGACAGAAATATAAAAAAAAAAAATATATTTTCTAATTTAAAAAAAGTTATAAAACATATCCAATAAAAAAACAAAACAAATAAAGTTTCTTCAAAAGTTTAAGATAAAATGCATTCTGCTACATTTCTTAATAAAAAATAAAGTCCAAATAAGCATATATTATTTGGTCTGTGTGAAAGTTATAGCGTCTACAAATGATGGTAAATATACTGTAATTTACGCAACTTTGATGCTGTAATAGTAATGGCAGTGATCAGTGATAATGCTGTACACTGACGTTGTTCTAATGACACTGGCTGGGAAGGGGGTTAACATCAAGGGGCAATCAAGGGGTTAACTGTGTGCCTGGCAAGTGTAGTGTGTGTAATGTCCACTGCTTGTACTAACAGATATGGCTGTTTTTTCTCTCTCTGCTGTGTGTATGAAAACACAGACTCCGTGCTGTGATTGGCTACAGCTGATCAGCAGGTCTCAGCTATAAATCATTGACAGGGATCTGTTGATAAAATCCCACTGTAGACAGTTACAGTGACAGCGAGGTTAATCAGGGGGCATGCCCCTAACCTGGCACAGGCTGGATGACATACATGTACATCATCCAACCTGCCCATGTTGCCTACCCATAGTAAATGTGCTGTGGGTGGGTGGGAAGTAAAGTATACAGAAATTACAGGGAAGTATATAGTATTTGCTTATTTAAGAATTCAATATGTTGGACTAATAAAGTGTATCTCTAGCAAAAATGTATTTTTCCTATCTTGGATAATATAAAATAGAATCAGATTTTCTAGTTCTCTGTATTCCTGTTGGGGGAGTTCTCATTCTCTACGTGTCCTAGTGATCATTGCCACCAGGACATAATGTGATGTGAAATCCAGATTTTTATGCACAGGGTACACATTCAACTCCCCTAAATGGTCAGACCTCAAAGTAATCAAAGAAATAATTCACATTACTGAACCATGCTTACAATACAATATATTGAATTTTACAGCTTTCACAGGAGGTGAGGTGAGGGTGCCTTTTCCACTGTCCCTGAGAGATTTCTATGCACCTCCTGTTTTGTCTCTTGGACAGAAAGTGAACAGAGGAGATTGAAAGGGTCAAACTAGAAATGGGCCCACCTCCCTTTGGGATTGAACTTGGGAAAAAAAAGGTATTCCCCTTTTATGGGACTTTAATGGCCATGGTGGTTGAGAGTAGTCAATTCACCATGTAATTGGTAACTCAAAATTTGTATGAAGGAGTATAGAAAGTATAAGAGTATTTGTAAAACATCTATATATTTTATTTATACAAAATTTAAAAGCACAAATGTATACATGTACACAAACTTTTTAGTGGCTGATATGCGGAAAAAAAATTTCAACATGGCATAAAGGAAACATGAAAACTCATAAGGCCCCTCTCTCTCGTATGGAATTGAAGAGCTTAACTGTAACTTATTTTCCTGAAGAAGTCATGTGGAACGCAACTGCGTCGGAAATCACAGCAAGCGAGTCATCACTCAATCTTGTAGGGGATGATAATTGAATTTCTTACTGTGTAGTATACAGATATTTCTTCACATATGTGACTTTGTGTTATGTTATGTCCTCATTGTATTTCTCTTAGGTTTTAACAAGTTGTTATACAATACATTTTGATATTTGTTTAACAAAACCTATTGGTACCTTTAAAGTAAAGTCCTTTGTTAGTTTATTGGGTTTTTTTGTGCAAATTTCTGGTAGGATGTGGTAGTGGACAACCTTGTCCAAATATTAGAGGAGCTCTACTCAGAACAGAATAGTAATGTGGCAGTGATTCCCCTATCCATCCATATTGAGTGTGTAGATGAGAGAATTGGGTCTGCGGCGGCAGGTTGACTCTGCTGGGCGAGATCACGTAGATCTATGTTATCTCACCGAGCAGTCAAAAGAGGCGCGCACGCCCCCCCCGCTCGCCCCTGGCGCCGATGCGCGCGCCTGGCGGGCGCGATCGCCGCCGGGCATGCGCGATCGCTCATTACAGTGCGAGAAGCGGGAGCTGTGTGTGTAAACACACAGCTCCCGGTCCTGTCAGGGGGAGAAATGCCTGATTGTCTGTTCATACAATGTATGAACAGCTATCAGTCATTTACCCAAGTCAGTCCACCCCCCTTCAGTTAGAACACACCCAGGGAACATACTTAACCCCTTCCTCGCCCCCTAGTGTTAACCCCTTCCCTGCCAGTGTCATTTTTATAGTAATCAATGCATTTTTATAGCACTGATCGCAATAAAAATGCCAATGGTCCCAAAAATGTGTCAAAAGTGTCAGCCATAATGTCGCAGTACCGTTAAAAATCGCTGATCGCCGCCATTACTAGTACAAAAAATATTAATAAAAATGCCATAAAACTATCCCCTATTTTGTAAACGCTATATCTTTTGCGCAAACCAATCAATAAACGCTTATTGCGATTTTTTTTTACAAAAAATATGTAGAAGAATACGTATCGCCCTAAACTGAGGATTTTTTTTTTTTTTTATATATATATATATTTTTGGGGGATATTTATTATAGCAAAAAGTAAAAAATATTTTTTTTTTCAAAATTGTCGCTCTATTTTTGTTTATAGCGCAAAAAATAAAAACTGCAGAGGTGATCAAATATCACCAAAAGAAAGCTCTATTTGTGGGAAAAAAAAGGACGCCAATTTTGTTTAGGAGCCACGTCGCACGACCGCGCAGTTGTCAGTTAAAGCGATGCAGTGCCGAATCGCAAAAAATGGCCTGGTCTTTGACCAGCAATATGGTCCGGGGCTTAAGTGGTTAAGTAAGCACACCCCACTGTACTTATAAAAATCTACAAAATTTTCTGGCTTTAATATTTCCTGTCTTGACTAGTTATTTGGAGTTTTATGTAATAGTCCTTATCATAACAAATTGTGGTACAAAAATATACCATTGGCAAAAACTCATGAACATTTATGTATATATGCATGTACAATACACTGCATTTTAATTTTAACTAAATTGTTAGCTGTATCTCCTAACATAAAGGGTTCAATAGCTGCCACAACCCCCCTTAAAAACAACAGTTGTATATTGATCTGGGGTTGATTAGATGATCAGTGAAATGCAGAGGTTTCAGTGAAGAAATATATTATGTTATGGGTATGACTAATATCAAATTTCAAAACTGCTAACTTGCTGCAAATCAGAAAAAAAACCAAGAGGTCCATGTTCAGAGGGTCTGTCTAAGTAAAGTCCCTATAATGGTAAAATATTAAAACATTTATAATATTGTGTGACTGTCCTCACAATATGAGTATCATTTAGAAGCACATTTTAATGCATTGTACACTATCTCACAGAAGTGAGTACATCCCTCACATTTTTGTAAACATTTTATTATATCTTTTCAAGTGATAACAGTAAAGGAATGAAACTTTGTTGCAATGTAAATTAGTGAGTGTACAGCTTGTATAACAGTGTAAATTTGCTGTTCTCTCAAAATAACTCAACACACAGTCATTAATGTTCAAACTGCTGGTAACAAAGGTGAGTACACCACTAAGTGAAAATGTCCAAATTGGGCCCAAAGTGTCAATATTTTATGTGGCCACCATTATTTTCAAGCACTGCCTTAACCCGCTTGAGCATGGAGTCCTCTTCCACTCCTCCATGACAACATCATGGAACTGGTGGATATTAGAGACCTTGCACTCTTCCACCTTCTATATTTAAGCTTTAAAACTGGACTCTAGGCAAGCAGCTAAATACACCAATGACATACATATAAGGATGAGCAAGTTTGGGTGGAGGAACTTGACAGGCCTGCACAGAGTCCTGACCTCAACACGATAGAACACCTTTGAGACGAATTAGAGCGGAGACTGCAAGCCAGGCCTCCTAGTTCACATCATTGCCTGACCTCACAAATGCGCTTCTGGAAGAATGGTCAAACATTCCTATAGACACACTCCTAAAGCTTGTGGACAGCCTCTCCAGAAGAACTGAAGCTGTTATAGCCGAAAAGGGTGGGCCAGCTCAATATTCAACCCTGCAGACAAAGACTGGGTGCCATTAAAGTTCATGTGCATGTAAAGGCAGTTTCTATTAGCCTAGAGTTTAGCTGTAAAGAAGACTTAAGTGGAGTTTAAGAAATTAAATAAATACCATGGGCCAGATTCACAGAGCAAGTACGCCGGCGTATCTACTGATACTCCGGCGTACTTTCAAATTTGCCACGTTGTATCTTTAGTTTGAATCCTCAAATCAAGATACGACGGCTTCTGGCTTTGATCCGACAGGCGTATGGCTTCGTACGCCTTCGGATTGTAGGTGCAATACTTCGGCGCCCGCTGGGTGGAGTTCACGTCGTTTTCCACGTCGGGTATGCTAATAAGCTTTTTCCGTCGATCCACGAAGGTACGCGCGGCCGTCGCATTCTCTTACGTCGTCGCTAGTCGGCTTTTCCCGGCGTATAGTTAAAGCTGCTATTTTGTGGCGTATAGATAGACTTGCCATGTTAAAGTATGGCCGTCGTTCCCGTGTCAATTTTTTTTTTTTTTTTGCGTAAGTCGTCCGTGAGTAGGAAAGGACGTAACTCACGTCTAAGTTCAAAAAATGACATTGGTGCAACGTCATTTCGCGCAAAGCACGGCGAGAGATTTCAAAACGGAGCATGCGCAGTTCATTCGGCGCGGACGCGCTTCATTTAAATGAATCACGCCCCCTACCCGCCCAATTTGAAATACGCGCCGAGAGATACACTACGCCGCCGTAACTTACGGCGCAAAATCTTCCTGGATTCGACTTAGAGCCAGGTAAGATACGGCGGCGTAGCGTATCTCTGATACGCTGCGCCTCTGCAATTCTATGTGAATCTGGCCCCATGTGTCTGTTCACTTATAAATAGAAAGTTGCTTAAATTTTTATTTCTTACAGTGTATCAATTTCAAAATTGAATAAATATATGTAATACAAAAAGTGTCCTTTATATCACATTAAGATGTAGTTTAGGAGACACAAGCAGGTTGCCACATTCTTCGAAACGCATGTCTGTACAACTGATTTAAACCAGAAGGACACTTTTATTGTTTCAATAAGTATTATAGATGATATTTTACAATGCAGTTTTAATATGTCATTTTTTTATTTTATTTTTTACTTTAAAACATTTATCAAGAGATTTAATAAACTATAGCAATGTGGTACTGTTAGGCAAATTACTAAAATGTTCCAAGATGCCTTTTCTCATCATAAGTGACTGAATCCTTGTGCACTGTTTAAACCAGAAGTTGTGTCTCATTATGTACTGGCAACATGAGTGCACATTTGCAACACTTACACTAGACATCTTAGTATCAGCTATTATTTTGTCATTATTGGAGAAATAGCTAATACTTATACCACATTTTCCTGTACACAACACTACACAATAACTAAGTTCTAGTTTCATTAAATGGTTAATTTCACAAAATAGTGAACTAAAGTGTTTTCCCACTACTTATGTCCAATGGCTTTAACACAGCTATAACTAATAGTAATGATGGGGATAAATGACAGCATCTCGTACCATTTGGTAGCAGGTGATTCTGTTGAAGAGAGTTGAGAGGATGAGTAACTGGAAGGTTATGCTGTCCAGGCAAGTTGGGATGGTTTACAGAGGCTTGTGATCCTTGGGTAGGGAGAGACTGAAGCTTTTCTTTCTCCCAAGAACCATCACTGCTCCCTGTAGAAATGAATATACATTATTGGGATTTAGGACGGTTTCTATAATTAGCAAAACCATAGATTGAACAGGTAACCTTATGTTATTGGTATTATATTTCAACATTTTTTAAAGTATATTTATGATTTTTAAATTTACAGTAAATGAAATAAACTGAATGTTAGCCATATTGACACATACACAGTGTATGTATTGATTTATTCTTTAGTTATGGACAGTTATATACAGTCATGGCCAAAAATATGAGTATATTGCATTTTTGGCTGATAATGCTCCATTTCATCCAGGAAATTGTTACAATTACAAATGTTTAGGCATTTTCATGTTTATTTATTTTGTTTGTATTGGTATGACACAAAAAAAGTGGAGAAACAAAAAGCCAAACCTGACACATTCCACGCAAAACTCCAAAAATGGACTGGATAAAATTATTGGCACCCTCAATTAAATATTTGGTAGCATGCCCCTTGGAAAAAAAAAGCTTTGTGCCGAGCTCATGCACACTATGATAAACTTACACCAAGCCTAATAGAACAATCACTGTTATTCCAACAAGGACATTGTTATGATCATTCAAGAGTATACCCCGTGGTGTATGAGTTGTGTGTTGTAATATCATATAGAAAATTTCTACTTTTCCAAGTTTTTAAACCTATGTCTGTCTGTTTTTTCCTTTTAATCAATTTGTAATAAAACATTTATAATTTTTATTATATGCATCTCATTGCCTATACCAACTTTTCCAATAGTATCTCCAGCTAATGGGACGTGGCACATTTATAAATTATTTTGGTCTTCACAGCACCACTCTGTGGTGATACCTCAAAATCATTTATTTCAGACGTATAGTGCCAGCTGACACAGTTGTCCCCTATGCCTGAAGGGTCAGCTTGAATTTGTTGGCAATGTTGCACACATTGTACACAGGAACATTAAGATCTCTGGCGATGGACTTGTAACCTTAAGATTGTCCATGCCTTTCCACAATTTTTCTGCTCAAATCCTCAGACAATTCTTTGTTGCATACTCTCTTCTACATGTTCCATATGGCACACAGAGACACACAACAGAAAGGTTAAGTTAATATTTCACCATTTTAACTGATTGCTGGTATGATTTCTATATTGTCAGCAACTGCTAATTGATACAGGTAAGTGTAATTACTCATTACAGGAGCATCACAAACGTGGAATGCAAATATTTATTGAGAAGGTGCCAATAATTTTGTCCAGTACATTTTTGGAGTTTTGCGTGGAATGTATTAGATTTGGCTTTTTGGTTCTCCACTTGTTTGTATCACACTAATACAAACAAAATAAATAAACATAACAATGTGTAAACATTTGTAATTTCAATAATTTGGCAAAGTGGTACATTATCTGACAGAAATGTAGGGGTGACAATATTTTTCTCATTTAAATATCATTGAGTAATTGAAAGAATAATTATCCATAGATTAAATCCCACTTGCCTCCAACAATTTAGTTTATTCTAAAAATCTGGGAAATAGGATAAAGAAGCAATCTATCAGACACAGAAAACATTGATCCAATGCAAGAATTGTGCCTGTGCACAAATGCCATCTACAACATGGATCTCAGAAAAAAATCTGGCTCAGAATGTCATTGCCACTTTGCTGGTTCATCAGTTCTACCTGTTTTGTCCTGGAATCTATGTATACCTAACATATATTTACACATATCATGTAAATGTTTAATGGTATAATTAAAGGTCATGAAAAGAGAGACACAGTGAAACCCAAGCAGGAACCTACGGTCTTGTAGATCTCCAGGAGCTCAACTACAACCTTCATGCTCCTGCATTAAACACATAGGATTGTGCAATTGATTGAACCTGTGCATCTGCCTGCCACTTCACTAGGGAGGATCAACTTGCATGCAGTATGAATCTGACAGAAACATGCCAACATGAGAAATGCAAATGGGGCAGAATATCTGTGCTTACTGCAATCCTTATAAAACTTAATCAAAAGGAAAGGGGGCCAAAACTGCAACCTTGCCTTGGGCCCCATTCTACAATAATCTGTCTCTACTGGAAAGCTATTCTAAAGTATTTGTCTATATCTGATAGTCAAGCTGTAAAACTCAGTGGTATAAAAGTTAAGAATTTGTTTTCTATCTAAAGAAGCCATGCCTTAATCCATTAGATACCCCACACAATCAAACTAAACCCAGTTGTGCACAAGGCAAACATGTTCAGGATTAGTGACTCCAAAAAATACCAAAGCCAAAAAATGTGTATGATAGCTTGACATTTATCATGTTCCGAAGAGGATTGCAATGGCGACCCACATAACTCTTTCAGTACAGGCTCCTGGCAAATATATAACGCTAATTATTGGATTCACATTATGTATTCATTAAACTTTTTACAAATGTGTTCTTTAAGGAAAATCTGTACTGAGACATATGCAAACTGCAGTTACTGACATCCTTCTCTAAAGATGCTAGTTATCTGGTTGTAATGCTAATCTAATTCACATTTGGTGCTTTTTGAGACACTGACCTGGACTAAGCAAACAGATCAGAAGCGCTTCATTCCAACTTTAAATATGACAGAAAAAAAAACAAATGTGGACTTTTAAGGTATCCATCTAAACCCTCAGTGGGGATGTTTTTGGTAAGCTATATAGGTACCCCCAAAAATAAGAGGTATTGTCCACTCCTCAAAAATGTTCTCTAATTTGGGAGAAATACATGCCTTCATTCTGGGTAGGGACATAAGTGGCACAACTCTACATCTGAGCATCAACAACCCCCTTTATCCATGAAATTGATATGTATATCTTTGATATGAGGAAGAGAGAGTGAAATATGGTTTATCTCACTAAGTCTAAACTGTCAGTATTAAGGCTCGTACACACGTACGGGTTTCCCGGCTGCCTTTTTATCGCCGGGAAACCCAAAGGGAAAACCGAGAACCTGCTCGGTAACTTTTTCCCCTACACACGACCGTAGTGTAGTGTTTCCCATAGGAAAACTGCCGGGTTAAAAAACGCCGGGTATCCAGGTGGGGAAAAAAAAGAGCTGGTCCTTTTTTTCCCGGCATTCAACGCCAAAAACATCTACAATGGGCAGGTGAGCAGCATCAGAACTAGACTACAGAGCAATGGCAGACGGTGGAATGGTCTGTTGAATCACATTTTCTTTTACATCATGTGGATGGCTGGGTGCATGTGCATCGCTTACCTGGGAACAAGATGGCATCAGGAAGCAGTATGGAAAGTAGGTAAGCCGATGGAGGCAATGTGATGTTTTGGGCAATGCTTTGCTGGAAAACTTTAGGTCATGCTATTCATGTGAATGTTATTTTGACATGTACCACCTACCTAAACACTGTTGCTGAGCAAGTACTCCCCTTAATGGAAACAGTATTCCTTTATGGCCTCTTGCAGCAGGATAATGTGCCCCGCTACACTGAAAAAATGGTTCAGGAATGGTTTAATAACTTAACACTGAGTTTGAGGTGTTCTCTTGACCTCCAAATTATACAGATCTTAATCCAATTGAGCATCTGTGGGATGTGTTGGAAAAAAAAGTCAGATCCATGGAGGCCCCACCTTGCAAATTTGAGGACTTAAGGATTTGCTACTGACGGCTTGACGCCAGATACCACAGCATACCTTTAGAGGCCAATGACATCATGCCTCGATGGGTCAGGGCTCTTTTTGTGGCAAAAGGGGGACCTACTCCATATTAGGTGGGTGCTCATAAAGTTATGGCTGATCAGTGTTTTAACTGTGTAAATGTCTGGAGATCAGCTTTAAACACTAATGCCAAAATGTAATTTTTGCATGACCTGTGGCCCAGCAAAATAAGGACACATTTTAAATGCTGACTTTAATGGTCCATAGTTTAATAACACATTATAAAGCAAAAAAAAATGCATATAAGTTTGTATAGAATAATTAGACTGAAATTATATTCTAAAAAAATATTTTTTGAGTAGCTCAAACACTTTTACAGTCTAACTGTATATACTGCTATACTGCAAATCACAGTTTCCCGGAAAAGTGCTTTAATTGTTGCCTTTTTATTGTCTCTGTCATGCCTACAGAGATTTGCATATACTATACATTCACATTGTGATTTCATGTTCTTCTAAAATACTACGTACACGCATTTTATCCTAATGAATAAATGACTTTGTCCTTTATGTATAAAATATAGTTTATATTTGTTGCAAGAGATTTTTAATAATAAATGATTTTAGGTTTGCTTGAACATATTCAATAAAGTGTGATTAATTTGGTTTTTCAAAAATGCAAACTAGACATTACTATATTACTTTGCAAAATGCACAGCTTGCAACATTATTGTCTCAGTGGGATCTTAAATTGAATTGTAAAATGTGTCTTATTTCCAGTTTGATTTATGTAAGAAATTGCAGAGGATAATGCCCTTTTTGAAGTTTCATTGCTTCCTGAATGAAAAAAATACTACTCAAGAAAGCATGTTATGCAGAGCTGTAAATTATAGACAAACTGTAATGCATATTTGTGACAAGGATGTCATGTTCCCATGTTTGATTTTTATAACTTGTTTTTTTTTTTTATTGCTGCTTTGCATTGTGGCATATCATATGATGAATCTAACAGTACACATACTCGATTTTATTGCTGTAGCCTAAGTAATTACAAAATCTCTTTCTACTCTAAAAAGAATCTTCTGTGCCCTAAGAATTAATCTATGATACCATTTAACTTTGCTTTTTGAAGTAAATATCGCTAGATAAAAGCCAGCTGCCTCTGTATAATTGTGTACTTGAATAAATGTGACAGTGTTTGAAAATGAATACAGGTCTTCATAGAGGAAAAAAGCTTGCAGTTCTACAAAGGCATCAAAAATTCTGAAACAGAATTAACCAATAGAAAGCATCAAACAAGATAGGGCAATTGAATATGTTCCTTTTTTCAGGCCATTGGAGGATTCTTCTACCAAAACTTTAAACAACTGTTTATTAGTTACAAGTCAGTGTGAAACATTTAAGTGTGTATTAACAAATAGATGCATCAACATTTTAATGACTTCTGGGAAGGATTTGATACCTAAAAATAATAATAAATAAATAAATGTCCTACATGAAAGCAATAAAAACGCATTACGAAGGAATGAAGCACACAAGTTACAATTTCTTTTCTTTTTTTTCATTTTTTATCTCTGTTTATCATGTTTAGGAGTAAAACAAATCACATTGAAAAGATATGTTTTCATTTCTTTAGCAAGATAAATATGAAATAATACACATCACGGTTGTATACAGGAGCAGGCAGAGCTCTGGTTCTCCAAACCAACAATGCCTCTGCTGTGGAGAGGGATTAGAGCAATGGTCAGGTTTTTTTTTTTTGTATTGATGTCTGCGCCACAGGGAATTTCACCCTCTCTATTTGTTCTGGTGACCAATATCACCCAAAGTTAAAGTGAAAGACGATTACACATTTTGAGTGGTCACCAGAACAGAAATAGAAATCTTCCATTGGGGACACTGGTGACTATTAGCCCAGGTTCACACTGCTCCGATATGAAAGTCGCTCGACTTCCAATCCGAATTTGCCCTGCAGCTTCAGTCTGACTTTGATCCATCTTAGGCCAGGTTCACACTGGTTTAACATAACTGTTGTAGGACTGCCCTGTGACATTGGTTCTACTTCCATCTGACTTGAATGAACAGAATACAATTTTGCTATGACTTTGCGATAGTCTGACTTGTCCTTTGACCAATCAAAACAATCCCAGTGTGACATAAATTCATTTTACTGCTGCTGTAATCACCAAGTCGGATGGTTAGGATGAGGATCCGACTTTGATCCGACTTCAGTGATATTCAATGGGCTTAAGTAGGACAAAAGACGTACCAAAGTAGTGCAGGAACCTTTTTCAAAGTTAGACCAACTTATGTTAAGACAACTTTTAGAAGGAATCGTTGATTTATACATGTCATGCTCCGAATGTCAGAGCGTTTGTTGTACCAGTGTGAACCTGGCCTTAGTAGGTTGTTAAAACTTCTCCCATTGAAATTATAAAATATGCAAACCTTATGTATAACAATACTTTAAAAGATAAGTTCACCTTTGGGAACATGTTACAGGTTTCATCCGTTTTATAGGGTGGAACATGTAACATGTTACCAATGCTGCAGCAGCTGCCTGATCCCCGTACCCTCTGTGATAGTAGTATTGGGGAATTCCCTGTACTAGCTGTCATTTTTCGAAAACAGTAGGGCCGTGCGGGGCACCGCCTACACGGCTGCATCATTTGTTCACACAGCTCTCTACAAGCCCCAACATCTTTTGCGGATGTTGGATTGTATTTTTTAATGAACTACCATCGCACTGTGGAGTACCATGGTAGTTCAATGATTCTTACTGTCAGATTGTATCTGCTTGCCCATATTGGATGTACAGGCACACAGATACACTGGCAGATCTGCTGGAGACCTGCACCCCTGATCCCTGGTGCCATTCTTTACAAGCTCCTGCAAAATGTGCATTTATTATTTCTTTCTAAAAAGTGAACTTAACCACTTAAGCCCCGGACCAATATGCAGCCTAAAGACCCAAGGTGTTTTTGCAGTTCGGGACTGCGTCGCTTTAACAGACAATTGCGCGGTCGTGTGACGTGGCTCCCAAACAAAATTGGCGTCCTTTTTTCCCCACAAATAGAGCTTTCTTTTGGTGGTATTTGATCACATCTGCGGTTTTTAGTTTTTGCGCTATAAACAAAAATAGAGCGACAATTTTGAAAAAAAAGCAATATTTTTTACTTTTTGCTGTAATAAATATCCCCCAAAAACATATATAAAAACATTTTTTTTCCTCAGTTTAGGCCGATACGTATTCTTCTACCTATTTTTAGTAAAAAAAATCGCAATAAGCGTTTATCGATTGGTTTGCGCAAAATTTATAGTGTTTACAAAATAGGGGATAGTTTTATTGCATTTTTATTTTTTATTTTTTTTTTACTACTAATGGCGGCGATCAGCAATTTTTTTCGTGACTGCGACATTATGGCGGACACTTCGGACAATTTTGACACATTTTTGGGACCATTGTCATTTTCACAGCAAAAAATGCATTTAAATTGCATTCTTTATTGTGAAAATGACAGTTGCAGTTTGGGAGTTAACCACAGGTGGCGCTGTAGGAGTTAGGGTGCACCTAGTATGTGTTTACAACTGTTTGGGGGTGTGGCTGTAGGAATGACGTCATCGATCGTGTCTTCCCTATAAAGGGAATGACGCGATCGATGCGGCGCCATAGTGAAGGACGGGGAAGCCGTGTTTACACACGGCTCTCCTCGTTCTTCAGCTCCGGGGAGCGATCGCGACGGAGCGGCTATAAACAAATAGCCGCGCCGTGGTCCCGGATCGCTCCCCGAGCGGACCCGACCTCCGCATGTAGCGGGGGGGGGTCCCGATCGGACCCCCCACCCGCTAATAGGCGAGGACGTACCTATACGCCCATGTGCCTGTACGTGCCATATTGTGGACGTATATGTACATGCGGGGGTCGGGAAGTGGTTAAAGTAAACATGTCATAAAGGAACTGATAGAAGTCACAATGCTGCTATATACTGCTGATGAGAAAAGAAAATACTGAGGTACTCTGTAATTGGGCTGTTCAAAGAAGATCCAATGTCCTTCAAGAACATTGCAAGAGTAGATGTCATGCCCCATTTCGCCCCACAGAGCATATATTAGCATGCCAGTCTCCTCCTCCCATTAGATCTGATGAAAATGCGGAAGCATTAAAACACGTCATCACCATGAGCCCCTGCCTGACGTCACTTCCTGTCATCGAGAGCCGTGTGCGCTCCAGGTTGGAACGCACGCCGCCAAACAGTTACTTCCGGGTTTCGCTGTGCCCACAGTGCTCTGCCTCGCTTCTTCTCTGGACAGCAATCAACAAAACCTTCACCAGAGAAGCCACCATCATCAGCTGATGATCCACAGTGACTACACTTCCCTTCTTATGAGCGCATTTTGTACTACTTTTTAGTGAGTAGACATTTGGCTGTTTTGATTAATAAATTCCATATTATCAGACATACTGCACTTAGTAGGCACATTTTCCTTTTTGTTTTTGCTATCACAGTGTCTTGCTTCACTCTCCAAAGTGCTGCAACAGTGTATATGTCATTTTGAACTGTTTATATATGAACTTTAAATAATGGGACTTTCATTACCATCCACTTTATTATCATCCAGTCACTGGTCTTTTCATTTCCCTTCCTCCCCTTCCCTTGTTTTAACTATTTATTTATGCACTTTTTGTGGTTCAAATTTCCCTCCTTCCGCCGTCATTGTGTTTGTTTGTTTAAACATGTCATAAACCTGGGCTTCAAACTGGCTATATGGTGAAGATGTGCATAAGCATCCGCTCTCAGTGCAATGTATGCATCCAGTTAATCAGTAGACCCAGACTGGTGGATGAGGTTATTAGATACATCCATAGACTTTTCTAAATGTCATGGGTAGGCTGCAATAGGCAGGCATACTACTTTGCAGCAGATCAGAGACTGATATCCTAATGTGAACAAAAATTGTGTTACTTAAAGTCAGAGAGCCAGTCAGGAAGCAGGGGTTGCATTTATAATGAGAAATGTAGCTCAAAAGCACTGATAACAGACACCTAACTGGATTCCAAATGGCAGGAAACTGGACAACTAATATATTATTCTAATGCTTTAATCCTAATAATCCTTAATCTAATCCTTGAACTTTTATAACGATTGGTGGAGCAATTGGGGGATGCATGGGGGAATGGGGGCAAAGATTGCTAGAACATTTAAAGCTATTCTATCATAAAGTATTACCACTAAATTCCTCACTTGTAAGGATGATGGAAATAAAGAACCAAATAAATAACAAATGCCATAGAAAAAATAAGTTTAAGATGCACACAAAATATTGTGTGAATGAGATCAAAACACCCTGGGGGTAATCTTTACTTTTTCATCTTGTAAGTAGGTCATCACTAGATGTTGTAACCATTTGTGCTGCCATTTTGACACATCATGTTTTATATAGCATACAAATGAGTTATGTAAAGATCACATGATACTTCAAATAGTCAGCCAGTTAGACATGTCTCTAGTAAGCATCTAGCTCTTATATGACAAGAGAGATACAGTTCCAACATCAGCAGAAATGTATAAAGAGCTTGAAAATGCAGGAAGGCTCAACCTATTTAATAGACAATTATGGATGAGTGCATTATCTCACTCAAATTAAGCAAGATAAGTTAACAAAGCTTGCCAACTGAAGTGCTTCCCTTCAAAAATGTTGCTTTGTCCTGTTATTCTACAGCATATAAGTTATTGATGCATGACAGCTTAAAATATTTTTGCCATTAACTACAGCAAGCACGTTATTTTTGTTATTCATGGAGAAAGCTGCTTTTAGTTAAAACATAAAAATGCTAGTTACAAGGTTTCTGCAAACATAACTGCCATTCCATTAAGTAAATGGTGCTGTGAACAGTAAATAGTGGCCCCAAGGGAAATGTATGTATTGATTTTGCTTCCATGTTGGTTGGCTTATGTTTGCAATTGTCAACTCTAATCTGAGCTTGTGTAATAAGCATCCTCATAACTACTTAGAGAAAGAAACAAATATTAATTATAAAATATTGATAATTTCCAAGACTTTACAATCAGCGTTCCTAGGTTTATGCATTTTGATACTGAACTGAAAACTAAAAAGCATAATAAATAAGCAAGACATAGTAATTACACTGACATAAATCTCCATCCAAGAAAATAAATGATGCAAATTCAAAAAGTATTGGTGCATGATAAGCATTATGGTTTCTATGCACAATTGTGAGTGTGAAGTTACAGTAATTGCCCTATAATCAGAAACAAATAGCAGTATGAATGAAGGAGTGGAATTACTATATCAAGCAAATTTGAACTAAGCGCATCAACCAATCAAATATGCTTTTATTGCCTTTAGTGCAATAGAGAAATAACATTTATTTGCCAGCTGTTGGTTTTAATTTGTACTCCTGAGCATTGCTAACAAGTAAAGCTCAGAATGGGTTAATATAAAATGTTATTCTATTTCTCAGCTTAGTCTATTCCTCTACAAAGTAATTTTCTATGTGAGATTATGTTATTATTCCTTGGCTGTTGATGCTCTCATGCTGTTTTATGTGTTTTATAGATTTGTTTTATGTCTCAGATGTCTTTGCTTTCAAGTAAAGCTACATTATAAATGGTCTTTTGGCTCTTAACCCCTGTCACCCTTTTTGAGTAACACCTGTAAAAACCTGAAGATCCATATAGAAATAATGCACTTGGTAATCTTTCAAGAAAGAATGGCTCGTCTAATTATATTGCTTTTGAAAACTACTAAAGATCTCCCTAGATATGAGTAGATGCAATACCTTATTGGTGTTTTGCTATTGCTGCTTTAATATGATTTATTGTTTGTTGTCTGAATCTAAAAGAGAAGGAAAATTAAATTTGTAGTGCTATTACAGCTAACCCCATCATTGGACCTATATTGTAAAGGTACTCACAGCTATGCTGTCACCTGTAATTGATCTGAAGTTGTTGGTGAAATGTCCAGGAAAAAGCTTCCATTAAAACAACAAAATGCCTCCCAGATGTCTCATACTCTCTAATGAAGCTGTTTACTCAAGGTATTTGCCTTACAATGGCCAAAGGTATATAATCATTTCAAGGATATGTGGTTGTTTACCGTAAATGGTGAAAACATATTAATCATTACATTTTTAACGGTACAATTATTCACAGTACATTTAATCAGACACCGTTTGGCCAAGTTTAACAACAGTGTATGATGTGGATAAGATCAGATTGCAGATGTCCTTGACTAACGTATAATTGTTTGTTTTCACCAGCTCTCAATTTAAAAAAACAATGCCACTTCTCCTTTTTTTTTTTTTTTGCATTCAGCCACACTCAGTGTCATAATTCCCACCATAGAAGCCTGACTGACTTTTATGGGTCCCAGGAGTTTTAGAAGATCGAGTACCTGATGGCATTGCTATTTGATGGTGCTGCAGAGGTCAAAACACTAGGACTCCTAGTTCTCTATAGGTTCTTTTACTCTTGTATTGGACATTTTTGTTATTACAGTTTACACTTCACTATCTCCCCCTGAAAACTCTAATTTAAAGTGGTTGTAAAGGCTGAGAGTTTTTTCTTACCTGTGTGCATTCTATGCACGAAGGTAAAAAAAAAAAAAAAATCAGTGTGCAGCCTCCCCCCCAATCATTGCCTGAGCCCCCTCTAGTAATGTTCACAATAGCCTCGACTGTCCCTGGACTATCCTTCTTCATTGGCTGCCACTATTGTCAATCACAGCTAGTGAACCAATGAGGAGAGAGGTTGGGGGTGGGGGCAAGCCACGGCTCTATGTGTTTTATGGATGCATAGCGCAGCAGCTCAGAAGTCAGCATGCATCGGTGCCCCCAGGGCAAGCGGCTTTCTGTGGGGGCACTGAATGAGGGGGAGGAGCCAGAAGCACCAGCGGGAGATCTAAAAAGAAGAGGATTGAAGTTGCTCAGTGCAAATTCACTGCACAGAGCAGGTAAGTATAACATGTGTGTTATTAAAAAAATAAAAATAAAACAACAAAGCTTTAATACCACTTGAACCTTGTTCTGTAATGTTGCAACTGAGGAAATGTCTTGGAGAAACTACTAAATAACTTAAAAATTGTTCTGTCTTTCCCCTTACTATAGTGTACACAAACAAAATATTTATTTATACAAGTAATAACCAACTGAATGGCACTCCTCATTGTAAGCATCACTCAACATCACATGGTAGCACTGATGTTGAGCAATAACTACAAACGGTAACACACTACATCAGATGTTGCTGCCCACTTTAAGCAGTATCCTACTGCCAATGTAATTTAGTTGCAAGATTGTCTGCAAGTGTTTTGTATTACGGTATATTGATTCTACAAGTATTATCAAGCCATCATGCCAGCCAGAATCTGCTATTGCTGTTCAGAATCCCACCCCAAATGTCCATTAGTATAGAAAGTGCTTTGAGAGATTGTCTCCAAAAATGTTTATGTTTAAAAAAATAGTC
Source organism: Rana temporaria (assembly GCF_905171775.1). Taxonomy (NCBI): domain Eukaryota; kingdom Metazoa; phylum Chordata; class Amphibia; order Anura; family Ranidae; genus Rana; species Rana temporaria. Next base: position 166,333,136 of record NC_053490.1, read on the forward strand.
GATCAAGATGAATTAAAATATGTATAACCTTGAAGCTGAACTTTATGCAGATAATAAAGACACAAATTAATGCAGCTCTTTAAATGTATTTTAAATGCAAGCAGTGTAAGTACCTGAATCTGACCTGGTATCAGCCTCTTGCAGTCTTTGTATAGCAAGGATGGAGTTTGGAAGGATGAAGCAGTACAAGGAGCCAATATGTTAATGTGCTGACAGCAAGCATGCAGATACATAGATAAATCAGAGATACATAGTTATGAGCTCTGTGCTGCTTCTCCTTTCACAGTTCAGAATAAAAATTCATTGGGACCCACGGACTCGATGTCTGCCGGTGTCCCGCGATTGGGTCACGGAGCTGCAGAGGGAAAGGGAGTTACCGCTCCAGGTGGATATGTTTAAATGATCAGTATCCTCTCAGGAAATCAAGGGTGCCAGAAATGCACAAGGCAACTAGTAGAAAAGAGAATATGGACAGGCGCACTCCAAAAAAAACTTGATGGTTGTCTTTATTTAAAAGGATGAATGCACTACAAATCACAGCAAAGAAAATAGGGATGAGTACTGACGCGTTTCACACTAGTGCTTAGTCATAGCTCACAGAGCTTCAGAATGGGGAGAGGCAAGTGCAAACAAGCATCTCCCCATTCTGCCTAGTTACACTGTCACTGATCGTCTGTTCATTCTCATCGGGAGCAGCGAACAGTGATGTGTCACTCATAGCCATGCCCCCTAACAGTTAGAATCACTCCCTAGGACACACTAAACCCCTTCCCGCCCCCTAGTAGTTAACCCCTTCACTGCGAGTCACATTTATACAGTTATCAGTGCATATTTATAGCACTGATCGCTGTATAAATGTGAATGGTCCCAAAATAGCGCCAAAAGAGTCCGATGTCTCCGCCATAATGTCGCAGTCATGATAAAAAATCTCAGATCGCCGCCATAACAAGCAGAATTTTTTTTATAATAAAAATGCCATAAAACTACCCTTTTTTGTAGACACTATAACTTTTGCGCAAACCAATCAATATACGCTTATTGCGATTTTTTTTACCAGAAATATGTAGAAGAATACATATCGGAATTTTGGGGATAATTATTAGCAAAAAGTTAAACATATTGCATTTTTTTTTCAAAATTGTCGCTCTATTTTTGTTTATAGCACAAAAAAATAAAAACTGCAGAGGTGATCAAATACCACCAAAAGAAAGCTCTTTTTGTGGGGAAAAAAGGACATCAATTTTGTTTGGGAGCCACGTCGCACGAACATGCAATTGTCAGTTAAAACGACGCAGTGTCGAATCGCGAAAAGTGCTCTGGTCTTTGGCCAGCAAAATGGTCCGGGCTTAAGTGGTTAAAGCGGAGTTTCACCCAAAAGTGGAACTTCTGCTTTAGGAACTCCTGACCCTCTGACATGCCACATTTGGCATGTCATTTTTTGGGGGGGGTGAGTACCTAGTTTTGACAGGTACCCAGCTCCCACTTCCACTCAGGCCACCTAGGTGGCTCGAGTGGAAGTTCTCCTCTCCCCCTCCCTCCGTGCAAACTTCTGGGACAGATTGCACAGCCATTTAGGACATGCAGCATGACTCGCGCATGCGCAGTGTACAGCCGGCTTTGATGCCGCAAGCTGTCACAATCGGGTACCCACAGTAGTGATGCTGTATCTCCGGGGAGAGGCAAGGGAGAGAACCAAGGCTTCAGATGGCCGCATCACTTGATCGTGGGACATGCAAGTGTGTGTTTATTAAAAGTCAGCAGCTCTACTTTTTGTAGCTGCTTACTTTTAATAAACACATAAATGGCTGGAACTCTGCTTTAAGTGGACCATCCAGAGACTGCACCATCTTTTCCAACACAGCAGGATTTTTTTTTCATATTGGATACAACAAATGAGGGTTTTAACCACTGTCAGTTTTCTTGCAATCTTTGTCCCAACAAGGAGACTTCCCTTTACTTCCTGTTGTAGAGCCAAAACAGGAAGCAAGAAGAAATCCCTCCAAAGACAGGCCCGGTTCACACTGGTGGGACATGTGATCCGACTTGTGAGAGATGATCCTACACAAGTATGTCCATCTTTAGAAAAAGGTTTCTGCACTACTTTAGTCCAACTTTGAAACAACTTCAATGCCCGAGGCCGGGTTTACACTGGTATGACATGACTGTGGTACCAATGTCAATCGACTTTGCCCTGTCCTACTTCCATCTGATTTGAATGAACAGGATAAGATTTTGTTCTGACTTTGATATAGTAAGACTTGTCCTTTGACCAAGCTAAACAATCCCAGTGAGACACAAATTCCTTTTACTGCTCCTGTAATCACCATGTCAGATGTCACAGGTCAGATGGTTAGGACAAGGATCTTACTTTGATCCGACTTCAATGATATTTATTGGGCTGAAGTAGAACCAAAGTCAGACCAAAATAGTGCAGGGAGCATTTTCAAAGTCGGACCGACTTGTGTCAGACCAGTTAAGAAAGCTCTCATAGGGAAACATTGCTTTTCACACGTCATGTGACATGAGCTCCCAATATCGGAGCGTCTGTCGTACAAGTCTGAATCCAGCCTTACTGCTGCTGCAATCACCATGTCGGATGTCTCAAGTCAGATGGTTAGGACAAGGATCCTACTTTGATCCGACTTCAATGATAGTCAATGGGCTGAAGTAGGACCAAAGTAGTGCAGGAACCTTTTTCAAAGTCGGACCGACTTGTGTCGGATCAGTTAAGACAGCTCTCATAGTAAACCATTTATTTACACACGTCATGTGACATGTGCTTCCAAAGTTGGAGCATTTGTCGTACCAGTGTGAAAACCAGTCTCAGACCTGGTTCACACTGGTGCAACATACGCTCCGACTTAGTGAGCACAAGTTGCATGACATGTACAAATCAATGGATCCCTATGAGAGCCATCTTAACTGGTCTGACACATGTTGGTCTGACTTTTTACTACTTTGGTCTGACTTTGGTCTGTTATCAGCCCATTCAATATCATTGAAGTCAAATCAAAGTTGTATCCACATGCTAACCATTCGACTTCTGACATTTGACATGGCGATTACAGCAGCCAGAAAAGGAATTTAAGTCACAATGGGGTTCTTTTGATTGGTCAAAGGACAAATCAGACTATCACAAAGTCAGAGCAAAATCGTATTCTGGTCAGATGGAAGTAGGACCGATGTCACAGGGCAGTCGTACAACTTTGGGTGATATTGGTCACCAGAACAAACAGAAAGGGTGAAATTCCCTGTTGCACAGACAGCAATAAAATAATAATAAAAAACAAATAAACTGACAGGTGTTCTAATACCTCTCCACTCCATCTAAAACTGTGCCGCCGATCTCCGTTCCCTGCGACGTTACGACGCACGGGAGCGGAGATCGGCGCCAAATTCAAAAACGTAAACAAACACCTTACATACAGTATACTGTAATCTTATAGATTACCGTACTGTATGTAAAAAAAACACACCCCCCTTGTCCCTAGTGGTCTGCCCAGTGCCCTACATGTTCTTTTATATAATAAAAACCTTTTTTTCTGCCTGCAAACTGTAGATTGTCCATAGCAACCAAAAGTGTCCCTTTATGTCAAAAATGGTTTTAGATCAGCTAAAAAACAGCGATAATAAATTATAATCACTTGCAGAATTGTGCGATAGCGATTTGTGGGGAAATTCGTCATAAAAAAAAAAATAATGACAGCGACAATTCTGCAACTGAGAAAATTTCAGTGATTTTGAGTTGATTACATTATTGAATAATTTTTATTAGAATTATATTATTATTTGTTATAATTATTTATAATTATTTATTATATTATAATTTATCATTTTGTTTTTAAAAAAAATGTCATACCCGGGATGCCTACTAGTCTCTTGTTTGGTCAGATTTAAGTGAGTTATTCCTAAAAATTACAGGCCTACAGTATAAAACGCCAAATTTCCTTGCAAATAATTGTACCGCTTTTGGTACGTAATTCCAGACAGAATCATACCGCCAGGGAGGTTAATGCTCCAACTGCAGCTATATGTTTCTACACTAGTAAAATATATTTCTTAGCACACACCTAAAAAATAACATACTTCAGCTCCAACTCTTTGAAATTCCAGGTTGTCTATGGCAAACAATATCAATAGCCAGATCATAGAATAAAAAAAATAATCAAAAATCTTAACCAAGTCTATGACACAAACTGCATCCACATTCATATTGTATATGTATATGTGTGTACAGAGAGAGGGAGAGAAAGAGATGATGATCACTAACAATATTATATTGAGAGGCCTACTTTGAGAATTTTTATGTGATTATTTTAAAATCCTCTTATTTTCACAGATCTCTGACATAGATGTTTGTGTTTTATTTGTATTACATTTTCCCTTATGACCTTCGTTTCTCCTTAACCCTATTTCCAACAAAGCTATCTAGACCCAGTTGGCCTCCTGTTTCTCTAATCTGCAATTATTTATGTTTTGTTCATGCTGTTCTATCTGCCTTGGGAGTAAAATTGTATTTGGTGAAATATAGAGCTAATTATACAATGAACCCAGCAACAAAAAGACAGAGCAGATGTTACTTTAGACGTGCTAACAGTCCCCATGCTTAATGCATGCACAGTAAAATGCACATATTTAAAGAGAATATATAAACAGAAAAGAAACAACACACTAATATACAGGCAGTGGGTTCACAAGTTCATTGCCTAAAGTACATTAATTGCTTGCTTTACATCTTGTATTTTGTTCATGTAGCTATACCTGACCTAGAGGTTTTCAAAGAATGAAAACAGTGGAATAACATTATGTTTTTTTAAATGTATAAAAGGTAGAACTAAAAAGATACCTCTACTGATAAGAAAAGAGAAGTTGCTGAGTTGCTACTAAGAGGACATCATTTATAGAATGTATTACAAAGCAGCAAAGCAAATATTGTCGCTCAGTAGATTCTTTTCAAGGGCAATGGAGTTAAGGCTTCTGAATTTTCACCAGCAAGGCCCCATGAAACACTGTTTTTTGTGACTGTTGACTAGGGCCTAAAAGTGGTAGCTAAAATTACTGAAAATTTGCAGCTAAACCAGTCCCAAAATTGCACCCTCGAACATGTGTGAACCGGCTCCATTGAAAGCTGGTTCGATTCACGTCATGCAAATTGGATGCGGTTCAAAATGCATCCCATTTGCATATGTGTGAACTTAGTGGAGATTGTCATTGCAATTTTACTGACATCAAGGAAAAACAGCATGAACTTAAAACAAAGGCTGACATCATGTTTTTGCAGGCAATATGTTTTTCCTGTATTATATAACTGTTGCAACATCTGCAAATATCTGCAATAGCTTACTGTACATTAGTTTGCCCTCAAGCAAGTTCACCAACTCACAGTTGGCTTAAACCATGGGTGCTCAACCTATGCCCCACTAACATGCCTCTGCCTTTGAACCCTTCACATCACAATACGTGTTTCCAGACTTTCTCTATACTTATTTGGGTATGTACAGGGAAGTACAATGCTGCTGTGTTTATTTCACTGAGCTTACACCAGGCTCATTACTACCACCTATAGCCAGGTGTTGCATGTGTGCTCCTTGTGTGTGTTGCCTGTTCCCTTGATTGTGCTCAGCTTCAGCTCAGCTCTTTGTTTCAACCTCGGCCTCAGGCAACAGGGGATTGGACAGGGAAAATTACCTGCCAGTGTCCTGCCTGAATGCCTTAGCTGATTGCTCACTACTAAGGATTAGGTCCATCAGTCAGTTTGCTGTAGCCTGTTTGGAGTCAGGATGCAGAAGGATCGTTGCCCCCAGGGTTGTACACTAAGCATATGTTCTCTGGGGTCTCTGTGTTTATGTGTGGGGGCTGTGTGTGTGTGTGTGTGTACAGATTTAGGGGCTGTATATGTACAAATAGGGGTGAGAGGGTCATGTGTGTACAGGTGGGGGCTGAGTAGGGGGCCATGTGTATACATGCTGGGATGGGAGGGGTCTGTGTGTGTAAAGGTAAGGATTGGAGGGACTGTGTGTACAGATGTGGGGTCTATGGGTACAAATGCAGGGTAGAAGCTTTGTGGGGGAGCCCTGTCAGGTTTCCTATTTGGGTCCCATGATTTCTATTGGCAGTCCTGCTAAGCTATGAATTTTGACTCACTTTCTGTGGGACAGAGGAGATGCTAGCAGCTGATTTAGAGTCAGAACACACTTCTCCAGTGGTATGTACAGTTGGCCTCCTGGTGGTTCAATAAGTGACGGCATCTCAAAGGTTTATTGTACAATATCTGGGTTATGGCAGCTAGCTGCTGCCATAACAGAGATATCCCGGTTCAAAGTGTCAACGTATATAGACGTGTGGCAGTCCGGAAGTGGTTAACTATGTTGAACATTTTACTTCTGACCACGGCACTGTATATGCTCTGTTGTCCATTATATTAAGCCGGGCAATGAAGTTCTAACTAATTTTATCACACAGTAATTTTGCTACCTACAAAAACCTTCAACTCATCAGCAATCCATCAAGTACTCAGCTGAAAGGTCAGTGTCAAGTGATATTTTTTAAAAAAATATTTTATTCAGCATGTGTTTGCAGTATAATTGGTGTTTATTCTTGTATTCTCTGTAAGCACTGCTGGGTTTCTTTACGTTACATAGACTGTACAGGCTAAAAGTTATAACTAGCTAAACAAATACATAAATCATTTTAATAATGAACAATACCTTCTGGGCTCTTTTTCTGCCCTTATTATAATAATTCCTGTACATAGGGCATACGGCATGCTTTTTTGTAGAACCACACTCATTTCAAATGAATACCCTGCTCTCATTTAACCACTTACCGGCCGCCTCACATAGGAGTAAGGTGGCAGAGCGGCTCTCCTGCACTGGATCACATATATAGTTAGTAATTCAGCATTTCCGTGTTGGGGGAGCGTGAGTGCTCAGTCAGCTGCGATTAGTCACAGCACAAGCCGATCAGTGGATGCCAGCCAATGACTGAACGCCGGCATGTAAACAACTTAATGTAAACAATACAGATCTCTGTCCTGTCAGCGGGGATGTGCCAGTTTTTGTTTCCCTGCAAATCATTGAAAAACAGCACACAGTGAATACACCAAGATCACCCTAAATGTTAACCCCTTCCCAGCCAGTGTCATTAGTACAGTGGCAGTGAATGTTTTTAGCACTGATCACTGTACAGGAATACCCCACTTTTAAGTACACAATGGGACCAGGGTATGTATGTAAAACGAAAATGTACTTAAAGTGAAACAATACCTTTTTTTCACTTCTAGGGTGTAGTGGGGGGTCAGGGGCTGTAGTGGGGGTGTCAGAAGCTGTAGTTGAGGTCCCAGGGGCTGTAGTGGGGGTGTCAGGGGCACACTAGAACAGGGTGGGCTATACTCTCTGAGCTTCAGCTCCTTCTACTGTGGCTGCAAAATGTCTGTACAGTACTTGTAAAGTGAGTGTACTTAAAGCGGGGTTTGCCTGTATTAGTGTCTCTGGTTCCACAAAGTGTCAGTTAGTGTCAGATTGTCTGCCATACTATCACAGTCTGGCTATAACTTGCTGATCATTGCCATAACTAGTATAAAAATAAATAAATACTTAAAAATGTAGGTTGTAGACATGATGACTTTTGCTCAAACCAATCAATATTTGCTTATTGAGATTTTTTTTTACCAAAAATATGTAGCAGAATACATATTGCCCTAAATTTATGAAATTCGATTTATTTTTTATTTTTTCATTGGATATGTTTTATAGTAGAAAGTCAAAAATATTGTTTTTTTTTTTCAAAATGTTGGGTGTTTTTTTATTTTATTTATAGCACAAAAAACAAAATAGCATATTTGTGATCAAATACTACCTAAAGAAAGCTCTATTTGTTGGGGGAAAAATGATCAATTTAATTTGGGTACAGTGTTGCATGACCGTGCAATTGTTAGTTAAAGTAACGCAGTGTCAAAAAGCGAGAAATGGCCTGGTCATGAAGTGAGGTAAATCTTCCAGATGGCAGGTGGTTAACCGCTTCAATACTGGGCAATTTCACCCTCTTCCTGCCCAGGCCAATTTTCAGCACTGTCACACTTTGAATGACAATTGCGCGGTCATGCAACACTGTACCCATATGAAATTGTTATCATTTTTTTCCAAACAAATAGAGCTTTCTTTTGGTGGTATTTAATCACTGCTGTTTTTTTTTTTTTTTTTTTTACTAAAAGAAAATGAAAGAAAATGTTGGAAAAAAAACATGTTTTCCTAGTTTCTGTCAGTAAATTTTGTAAATAAGTATTTTTTCTCCATCACTGATGTGTGCTGATGAGGCGGCACTGATGGGCACCGATAGGCTGCACTGATGGGCACTGATGAGGCAGCACTGAAAGGCACTGATTAGGTGGCACTGATGAGGAGGCACTATTATGCTGCACTGATAGGTGGCACTATTATACCACACTTATAGGTGGCACTGATAGGCAGCAGCACTGGTGGGCATCACTGATGAGCAGGCACAAAAAGGCAACACTGACTGGCACCAGTAATGGGCATTGATTTGTGTCACTGATGAGCACTTATGGGCACTGCTTAGTGGCACTCATTCACACTGATTGGTGGCACTGCTGCAGCTTTCCTGTGATCAGGGCACTGATGATCATTGCCCTGATTACCTTCCCCCCTGGTCTCCCCTGCAAAGAGATGCTGCTGATCGACTCTCCGCGCCACACACTCTGTCAGTGTGAGGCGAGCAGAGACGATTTACGGTACTTCCGCATTTACATGTAACCAGCTGTGATTGGGAAAAAATTGTAAAGTTGAAAAAGGTCATGCCACGTACTATGCTGGTGGTATCATGGTGTCCACATGCATAGCTTCTATGACTATAGTTAAACCTGTGCATGATTTTATAAGCTGTTGCCTCTGACCAACTATTGAATAATAACTACTCATAAATATGCTGATTTTTATCGCTCTGACATCACAGTGTATGGGCTTTTTAAAACTGCTGCTTTGCTTGCAAATGTGCATTTTATTGCTTAGCCAGCTGGTCACGCATTTTCAGATTTTAGGTAAAATGCTGACACACACATAATTTTGTGCAATTTATCGAGCAAAAAGAACAAAAGCTGCATCATTTGAGTGTTCAAAACACACAGCAAACTCGGGTAGCGTTGTACACTACAATGTCAATGTACAACGTACAATCGGCTCCCTAGAATCAGTGATCACATTCCGTGTGCGCACGTACGACTACATGATTATGTCAGCCCACTGTAGCGTACTGTGTTGGTCTTGTTCATCTGATGTAGTAAATCAGGCCCTTTTCTATTTTATCTGACAAAGCACAGTTTTTTTTTACTATGTCAAATAACTGAATTGGGTCATGGCCAATGATAAACTCACCTGTACCCTTCAAAATACTCAAACCAAGTTTAACAAAACACAGGATTCACTACTAGCGAGGTTTTGAGAGCACCTTCCTTACTACTGACTGGTTATCCCTCCTCTTATTTTTCTTATTCTTCTTTTCCTTTTAACCTCCTGGGACCCGCGCTATAGTCAAATGACGGCTACAGCGCGGATCCCAAAATCCAACAGGACGTCAATAGACGTCCGCCCCTTTGGGCGTTCCCCGCGCGCACTCCAGAGCGCGCAGCAGGGAAACTCTGTGTTGGCCGTGTCCCTTGGACACAGCCAATTACAGATCGCCGCGAACGGCCAATCAGAGTGGCCGTTTGCGATGCGATCTGTGCAGGCCAATGAGAGATGATCTCATATGTAAACATATGAGATCATCTCTCATTGCCGTTTTACACAAAGACAGCGGTGCTGTCTCTGGAGAGGAGACCGATCTGTGTCCCTTGTACATAGGGACATAGATCGGTCACCCCCCCAGTCACCCCCCTCCACACACAGTTAGAACACAATGCAGGGATACATTTAACCCCTTCCTCACCCCCTAGTGTTAACCCCTTCAATGCCAGTCACATTTATACTGTAATTAGTGCATATTTATAGCACTGATCGCAGTATAAATGTGAATGGCGCCAAAAATGTGTCAAAAGTGTCCGATGTGTCCGCCATAACGTTGCAGTCCCAATAAAAATCGCAGATCGCCGCCATTACTAGTAAAAAAAAAAAATAATAAAAAATAATAATTCTGTCCCCTATTTTGTAGGCGCTATAACTTTTGCGCAAACCAGTCGCTTATTGCGATTTTTTTTTTTTTACCAAAAATATGTAGAAGAATACGTATCGGCCTAAACTGAGAAAAAAAATGTGTTTTTTTTTATTTTTTATTGCGATATTTATTATAGCAACAAGTAAAAAATATTGTATTTTTTTCAAAATTGTCGCTCTTTTTTGTTTATAGCGCAAAAAATAAAAACCGCACAGGCGATAAAATACCACCAAAAGAAAGCTCTATTTGTGGGGAAAAAAAGAACGTCAATTTTGTTTGGGAGCCACGTCGCACGACCGCGCAATTGTTAGTTAAAGCGACGCAGCGCCCAAAGCTGAAATTTCACCTGGGCAGGAGGGGGGTATATGTGCCCAGTAAGCAAGTGGTTGACAGTGCAATGACGATGTTTTTTTTATGCTGATTTACATGGGATAAAGTTGTGAGGGAGGGTTGACAACCACTTTAACACAGCTACCATTCTTATTGGGGTACTCAAACAGATCCTTGCTGTACTGAGCTTGCTTGACTACTCATGTTGCTTACTGTATGTATATATAATTTTGGTGTTTGATATTGAGAGCAAAGCTCACCCCCGTAGAAAAAAAGATTCACATTCAGAAATGCATCAATGCGAGGCTACGGTCACATCTGTGCATCAGCACATTTTTTGGGGCACTTTGCATTTTTTCATGTACATTGTTGATGTGTTTTTTTGTTAACTTGCAGGAAAACGCAACAAAAAAAGCACCAAAAACATATGTACATTTTTTTTCAAGCATTTTTTATGCAATTCCACTAAAGACTATGGAGCCAAAAACACACCGTGCTCCATGTAAAAAAAAGGTCCTTTC